>NW_024037112.1:4904-10467 GCF_015732765.1 Culex quinquefasciatus
TTTCCCATAAAATGACATGTTCCAACTTTTTTAACAGTTGAGTAACGGAAAATGGCAGAGTTTTTAAAACTTTTTTAGTGTTATTTTCGATGAAAAATACTTTTTTTCGGAATTCTGAGTACGACATCAAATTGGGCGTCTAATTTTACATAAAAGTCTCTTTGACACCAAATTTCTATCTCATCATCATTTCAGGCTGCAAATTATTGAAAAACACCTCTTTTTTCGCATGTTCAAAAATGGAAGGTGTCGTACCGCCCCTCCGTCACGAGATATCAAAAAACGGACCTCGGATTCGTGATCAGGGACAAAAGTTACCCCTTAGGACAAAGCTTCACGCAAATCGAAGAGGGGTCGGGGCAACTGCTGTGTGAGTTGGCGGAGAATTACCCACTAACTAGGGCAAATTTTCGCTCCTAACTCCATCCAATTTGCCGATTTTCATTATTTAAACAATGTATTTTGTAAAACTGTTGACAGGAACTTGCTTGCTTACTTCCTGTCACTAAATTTTAGTTGAAAACGCTTTTTATAAGCTGTAATTGGCCGTCAAAGCGTTGATATGGCAACACGATGGAATAAGATGCTGTTCCCTTTTTTTCCGTTTCTGTTATTTTCTTGTTTTGTTTTATAAGTTATTTTTTTTTGTTTTTAAAAAAATTTGTAGTCATAAAAAAGCAAAAGATATCAATACAAAATTGGAATGATTTAAAATCCAAGCAAAGTTAAGTACATACAAAATTCCAAATTTTTAATGCTTTCAAACTATCTGAAAACTGGTGTCCCTGATCAGATTGTAGTCTGGATTATCACCAGTTAATCGATATCAACTAATTATAAGCTTTCAAACTTTAAAAATTTCAAAAATGTAATTGGAATTGGGTTTTATGACTATTTCAAAAATATCCCGGTATCCCGAGAATTCCCGGGATTTGAAAAATAAAACCTTTAGATAATCAAAATTCAGGAACATCGAGACTTCGAATACAAAAATTAAATCCTTACAATATAATTTAAAATACGTATACTTGATATGTGAAAACATGCGGTCGCTCAGTCATAAAACATACTTTTCAGTTAATTCTTAAATCCCAGTCCACAACTCCGCATATCCCCCATCAGATTATGCAAATCAGGCGGACACTAAATTTGACAAGAAAATTCGCCACACACCAATTCAAGTTCCGTGCAAAACGTGTCCTGTGCAGCGTTGGTAGCGTCTTGTGGGAATTCCTTTCCCGAGATAAAAAAAAAGTTAAAACGTGCCCATAAACTTGTCCTCGAACACTCGAAGAAAAACCCACGAAAAACGTCACAAATATCATAAACCACCCCCGCGCTAGGACGGGCGCTGTCTGACTACGAGGTGTTTCGTCTTTTTGGTTTTTTTTTATTTCGTGAGCTACAATTTAGCTACAGTTTAACCTTTTTTTTGCGCACTCCAGCCAGCCAACGACCAACGCTCGAGGGGCACCCGAAATGTCAAATATTTTGCTCCGATGCTGTCAGATAAAACTTCTGGCAGATAAGCGCTGGTGAATAATGTATGCGGAAACGCTCCAAGTGAAAAGTAATAATAAACATGCATCATCATGGACCGAAGTTGCTGGCTCTCGAGAAGCAACACTAAATTAAGGGGGGTGAAACAAGAAGACGCGGTGTGAGGTGCCTCGGGAAAATAAAATAAAAAAAGGGGAAAAAACAGACAGACCGACTGGTTGACTGGGTTTGAGCATCTTCGGTAGATCGCGTGACGTATGGTCCCGGGTTCTGCAAGTTTGACGAAAAGACAGTTGGATGCTGCTGCTGCTGCCGGATCTGGCAGATGATTTGATGTGCATAATGTATCAGCCAGGAGACGAATCGTAAAACACAAACTGTCTTGGAGGTTGTTTTTGCAAACAGGTTGCATGACTCTGTTGAACATGGTAGCTCTTTTGAAAAATTGATTTTTTGCTAAAAGAAAATAAAATTAAAATATATATGAAAAGGGAAAAAAAACTCTATTTTTATGAGTAATTCAGATAGTTTTTATTTAACTGTAAGTTATTCATAAAATTCTTCAAAATCTGCATCAAAATTTTAAGGCCAGAATCTTCGATGGTATGGCCATGACCGATCTCTACACCTTGGCATCCCGAAACAGGGACATGGGGATCTCTGACAAGGTAATGCAGCTCGGGCTACCCGCTCTAAATTAACTGCGTTTTCTGTTGCATCTGCTTCCTCCAGTTGGATCAAATTATCGTCTGAAACAAAAAACGCTTGAAAATTACCATTTTTCAAATCCTGAGATTGAACAAAAGAAAACACAAAAATCACAACCAAAGCAGTTGCAAAAATCAGCTTCATTATGATAGATTAAATAAATCTTGATAATAACCAGAAATTTAACTCAGACGCTAAGCGTGTTTGGCTGAAACTGAGGCAAAACATGTTAGCTAACGGTTTATATACCGTTTTGATAAATAATATCAAACTCAGTTAGTCAACCTTTGAATTTGAACATTCATCAGAAATAAAACAATTTGACCTTTTAAAAAAATTTCCCAGAACTTGATTTACACTATTGCACTATTGCTTTTAATCTTAAAGGTTTTTTCCTGCAATACAGTTCTATTCGGAATTTCTCAGCAATCAGTATTCATTAAAGAATTCAAGGATTTCTGTGGAATTGTTATGCATTAACTCTTCATGCATTGTGTACTAACAGTGAGCAATTCTCTACCAAAACTGGAAATGGATTTTATTTGTATTTTTTGATTTGACTCAAACTTTGTGGGGGCCTTCCCTATGACCAAATTAGCTATTTTGTGTGATTGGTTCATCCATACAAGTCTCCATACAATTTTGGCTGCTGTCCATAAAAAATGGTATGTAAATATGTTTTTTTAAAGCTAAATGTTTTTTTAAAGCTAAATATTTAATCAATTATCATTTCAGAATATTATCTAGCCCAACAAAATTCTGGCTCCGAAAGCGTTGCAAACTTGCATCGTGTCACCCGGGCTGCTCTACCCTGTACCGTATCGCCATGCCCCTGCATACATGGGCCAGGACAATGTCCGCCCGGAAGATCATCGAAATAGCATTAGAAACTTAATGGTTTCAATAAATGAGATACGGTTAACCAAGTGTAAAATGATAATAAAAAAACTTATAGTGTTAGATTACGTCATTCCAATGCACTATGGGCCATCCCCATACAAACAGGCGGCCAAATTATGTTATTGCTTTTCATATGTATTTTCACACAAATTTGAGTATATATATAATAAAAAGTATTTTCATACATTTGCAAGTACAACAGGCTTGCAGATACATTGTATTGCAAATTAAAAGTATTATATTATGAATCTGTTAACATATTCCCACATAAGGATAAAATCCCTCCCCCCTCTCTCTTTTAGTAACCCCCTTCCCCTAGTAATATGGTCAAACGTTTTAAATTCATTCTAAATCAAATATTTTTTATTTACTTCTTCGTGTTTTTGTGAGTTTATGCCATATAACCTGAGCTCAAAGCTTGCCTTATTACCTTTCCAACGATGTATAAAAGTCCTAATAAAATATTTAAAATAGCGAAGCTAAATTAATATTAAACATTGAGATATTTTTTAGAAAAACGCTTACTTTTTTGTCCCACTTTTTTACTTTCAGCTTACGTATCTCCGTAATGAGCAAATTAAGAGCTTTGATAATTTAGATTTTTCTTAGTTAGAATGTTTTCTTCCGAGAAAAAAAAAACAAAAAATATTTGGAGAAGGTCGCTTTTTCGAAACTTGGCCGCCCAATGTTCTATAGTGCAATGCAGGCTAAACTGTTGACTCATTCAGCACAACTTGAAGTTACACTATAAAAGCAACTGCTTGCCACGCATATTTTTAGTTGCATTTTTTTCTCATTCTATGATTGAATTAGATTTTTCCAGTTCAAGCAGTACGCGATTTCAACGATAATAATGAAGTTTCATTTCGCCCTTGTTTTGGTTCTCATGCTGGTTCTTGGCTTTGTACAAGCTGAAAAATTAGAACTTGGTAGGGAACAATGATGAATTTACCTAATTAAAAATAAAAACAACCATTTCTATTTATTTACAGAAGATTCCAATGCTCCGCTAGAAAAAGTTGACGACTCGAACAACGCTGCGAATTTGATTCGGATCGCCAGAGCTGAACCGTGTCGTCGAAGTTGGTGCCCGGATGAAGTTCAGGAAAATTACGCAGTTTAGAAAGGAAGCAAAAACTTATCGATGGATTAGTAATAAAGTGAAAAAACATTGATCAATAAATTAAAATACCATGGCAATAACATTTCACTCCGTTTGAAATGATATTTCAAAGTTTTAAATAAATTTTCTTTCTGATAGATCACACAAATTTACTCAACATTATACTGTTATAGTGAGATGTGCAAGTGATGTCCTAATTTTTCAACTTGTTCAGTTATCAATATATTTTAAATTTTCAACAATATCGCCAAATTATTATACATACTTCTATCAGCTAATCAGAAACAGAAAATTGAAAAGTCATTGGACATAATGCAAATTACACAGATTGTACCAAATATATTTTTCAATCATGAAATATTACTGAAACAAAAAATATTTTTAAAAAAAGTTGAATTCGGTGGAAGTTCAAAATTGATGTTCCTATTTATTTCATATCAAAACAAAATAATGCAGTATTTTTAAACGAGCTGCAAAGCCTTGTATCATTCCACCATGTAAATGTCATTTTCCAGGACCTTGTGATTGAAACTCTTGTTTTCTAGGAAGTTGATACTAGTTACGAACGATGAGATACCTAAAAAAATAATTTCATAATAAATTCCATTTTTTTCGGAAATAAAGAAAAACGTACTCTGAATACGGTGGAATTTTTCAAGTTTATAAATATTTAAATGGAAACCCTGCTGCACAACGTCATCAGCCAAGCTCTGTGCAGAAAAAAATATCGCATCTATCTGTTTTCCGATTCCCACAACCAAAATGCATTTGCTGACCGGTTGTTCAACCTGTCTTGTCGTGAAACTACACTGTTTTTTTTTTTATTTCGTCTAGTCACACAAACTAGACGCAAATTACTCGAACGATTTTTTTTCGTGTTCAAATCGCGCTCGCTCGTGTCAAACAGGGAAAATAAAAGCGAAAAACTAGAAAAATCTGTCTGCGCCTTGCATCAAACTGTACACATTCACACACACACACACGTGGAAAACTGAAACCGTGGTTGACGTGTGTTTTGAGCAGGTTTTTGGTGTAAATATTTTATAAAGCAAAACATTCTGCACACATCATAATCGTGTCTCAGGGTTGTTTTTAAATTATGAGTTGAAGTGTCTAGCAAATGGAAAATTCTAGTTAGAATGTCCTACAAAAAATATCAGGATTTTCAACTTATGAGGTGTCATAGAATTGTTTGAATTTTTAATTGTCGAATCCATCAATTTCTTTAAACAATATGAAGTATGGCAAAAAATAACTTTTCAATGATTTTACCAATTAGTTGAATTATATTATAATTATTCAAGCACCGAAAATATCAATACCTTCTTGGTA
>NW_024037118.1:49520-49776 GCF_015732765.1 Culex quinquefasciatus
CAAAATGCATTCCTCTGCGTTTAAATCAATTTTAGCATGTTTGAGTCTATTAAAAATTCATTTGAGTTTTCGATAAACAGTCCATAAGAAAAAATTGATCGCTAATTTTTTTTCGTCAGATCTGACATTTTTTTAAACTATTTTTTGCAAATCAACTGTACGGGTGTCACGGTATATTTTTCCGTGAACAGTAAATTCAGTTAAATTTACTTAAATCTGCACTACTGAAATTTTCAGAAAATGAAAACTTGCTGAA
>NW_024037120.1:42219-44630 GCF_015732765.1 Culex quinquefasciatus
GGACTTTTATGCAAAATTGGGAGATCGGAAAATTTCACGAATGTTTCATATTTTAACATTGAAAATCGGACCATTAGTTGCTGAGATATCAACGTTAGAAAATGTTGGGTTGTTTGGGTGAGATTTAGAGAACAAAAATTTTCTTGCTTTTTAAACCTTTGCATGCCAATATCTCAGTAACTAAAAGTCGTATCAACAAAGTTCAAAGTAGCAAAATATAGAGAATTTTCAAAAATATTTTTTTTCAAAGGTGAGCAAACATGTGCACTAATTTTAAAAAATGGAAAACTGCGACTTTTTTCAAAAAAGTTACCTAAAAATGGCTATAACTTGAAAACGGTGCACTTTATGAAATTTCACTAAAGTACTTTTTGCAATTCCGTCGTGAAACTACTTACTTTTCCTGTCATTCTTGAACGACGAAATAGCCTACTTTTCTGTACCAAAAATAACAGAATCGAATAGCAACTCTTTTCAAAATAAATGCTGAAAAGTTCTACTTTTCAGCACTCAAATGGGTGCTGAAAAGTTGAACTTTTCAGCACTTGTTTCGAAAAGTAACACCTTTCAACATTTTTGATTGAAACGATTTATTGACAAAAATACATGAAAATTTGACATAAAATTTCACTCAATGTGTTTTTGAATTGCAAAAAATGTTGTATGGAACTCGTTGCAAAACTTGATTTTTTCAGCACTCTTCGTATTTATCCAACTCGTTGAACCTCGTTGGATAAATGTTCGACTCGTGCTGAAAAAATCCTCTTTTTGCAACTTGTTGCATAAACTACTATTTTGATTGCAAATTTGATTTTACATCGAGAAATGAAGTTGAAATTTTTTTGCGACCAATATTTCGATTTTTTGAAAAAATAGTGTTAATTCGAAAATTCATAACTCGGTAAAACATTTTTTGCACAGCCTTGAATATTCTGAAAAGTTTGAATTTTATGTCCCCTAAAACATATCAAAAAAATTTTTTGCAAGTCAAGTTTTAGTGACAAAAAGTTAAATAAAAAATCACCAAAAATTTTTTTACCTTGTATCATTTTTTTCCAGTGTAGTCCTTATCCATACCTACAACTTTCCCGAAGACACCAATCGATCAAAAAATTCCTTTAAAAGATACAGATTTTTTAATTTTCATACATCATTTTTGTATAGACAGCTGCCAAATTTGTATGGAAAATTATATGGACAAATTATTGAAAAACATGTCCTTTTTCGCATGTTCAAAAATGAAAGGGGACGTACCACTCCTCCGTCACGAGATATCAAAACTAAATGAACGTCAGACCCTATTTCTTGAAATTGGCACTTTTTGTCCACTGAAAAACATTAAAAAATTAAATAAATCACAGGGGGTGACGTTAATTAAAAATTTAAAAAAAATATTTAAAAAACAACCTACAATTTGGCAGACACCAAATCGATCAAAAAATCCCTACTCAACATAGTAGCACTGTTCTATGGACAGCCCCCAAATTTGTTTGGTGAAACCTATGATGCAAAATGGCTTTATCGGACCTAAGGAATCGATGAAAAAGTGTTATTCAAATTAAGAAATACAAAAAATAGTAACAGATTTGGTTTGCAAAATTCTAGAGTACTGCTCTTTTCCGATAACAGTTTTTATTTTCCTTGTAAAACATTTTTTGTTTAATAAATTGACTTCTATGCAAGATAAATTCTTTGCATAAAAATTTGTCAACACTTAAACCAAAAAATAAAAAGTCTTTATTTAAAAACAATAATTACAAAAAAATCATCACTCACAATCAGGGTTATCACCAGGTCATATTTTTTTTTAATTTATCAGACGAAAATTTAACATTTTTAACATTTTTGAATTAAAAGTATCTTTAAAGAAAACTGAAATTTTTTTAAGGTTATCAATCAAATTCATTCATATTAATCAAAAAGTTGCTCAAAAAGGGCATAAAATGAAAAATCTGGCAAAATCTGTCAATATCTGGCTCAGAGAAAGATGAATCTTTATTCTGGCTGTCGCATGGAAAATCTGGCATTCCCAGATTTATCTGGCAACCCTGCTCATAATCCGAATATTTTAATATTTTTTTCATAAGGCCAATGCAGATTTTATTTGAAACCTTGTCCCTAAATTTCTAAAAATATCGTTTATCATTTATTAAAGTATATAAAATTTAATGGTGTTGATGATGAGATTAACGAAAATTATTCTGAAAAACTTAATGCTGGATATAAGTGTGAAGTTATAATATAAAATATTCTACTTTTTTCATTCACAGACCTCCCAGAGATCAACCAAGATTCGCACGAAATCTACCTGTACACTGGTCAGACAGCTTACTTCAAGTGTATGTCCAACCCACTGCCCTTCAGCTTAGAGTCCCGATACAACGTCGAATGGTTCCGGGATGAAGTTCCAC
>NW_024037124.1:8828-11562 GCF_015732765.1 Culex quinquefasciatus
AACTTTACACTTAAAAATAAAAGCTTTCTTCGTTTAAGAAACCACTTCACACCCGAACATTTTTACTTTGTCTTTTTTTCAGAAATTGTCATAACTCTGAATAGAAAACAGTTAGAGTCCACTTTTTGTATTAGGACCTGTAAAATGTTTTGCAAAGTTAACAAGACCTCAACTGTTCCAGCTCAAATCACGAATTTTTCTGGCACTTGCCCTCGTGCTCAAAATTCGTTGAAATCGTGACATCTCCTTTCCTTTTTACTT
The DNA here is from genome assembly GCF_015732765.1 of Culex quinquefasciatus. Classification (NCBI taxonomy): domain Eukaryota; kingdom Metazoa; phylum Arthropoda; class Insecta; order Diptera; family Culicidae; genus Culex; species Culex quinquefasciatus. Next base: position 9,090 of record NW_024037124.1, read on the forward strand.
TTAACTTAAAAATCGAAAAATGTCATAGAGGCGTGTTTTTTTTTTTTAGAAACGATTGCTCCATATACAGAAAATGGCTTATATTAGCCTATGTGTACAAAATTTCATTAAAATCGGGCCAGTTACAAAAGTACCAGAAAAAAAATCCTGATTTGAGCTGGAATTTCTCTCACCTGCTTTGTATGCAATGAACAAAGCCAGTTCTGTATGTGAAAATGTTTATTCTGGAGTTTTTAAAAGGTCCAATAAACCAAATTTCCAGTTTTTGTTTTTGGGTGTTTTTGACCCGGCTTTATTCAGGGGTATTAAAAACACCCAAAAGCAAAAACTAAAAATTTGGTTTATTGGATTTTCAAAAAACTCCAGTTATGTTACATTGCAAATATCTCAGGAACCATGAAATAGAAAATAGATCAAATTTTCAGGCAAAAAAACAAAAATATTTAAATTTAAAAAAAATATTCAGAAATTGTTAAAAATAAAATAAAATGTCATGGCTTGATAATTTTAAAATTCTACAATAAAAATTTGGGATACTGAAAAAAATTAAAAGAAAACAAGAATTCTAAAAGCATGTAAATCCAAAAAAAAATCATAAACTTAAAATCCAAAATTAACAAAACTAAAATTCAAAATTCTATACATTGAGTGACAATCCCGGAAAGTAAGAATAATTCATAAATTCTTTTATTCATCAATATTCTTGAATTCATAAAATCTAAATTCCTCCACCCTGGTGTGATATTTCTGCGAGGCTTTAGTTAAATTTCTCTAATCACTCATTTTTTTTTTAATTTCAGGGTATTGGAATTTTTTTCTCGATTTTTTTCACACCCTTCATATATATTCCACTCGATAAACATCGTTGAATAAATGTACGCATCGCGCAGAAAAAAAAAATGAATGAGGAAAAGATGTGTAAAAAATGGCAACCCTGTGTACAGTAACGTGCACTTGTTTGAAATTTAAATGAAATTTGTAAATTTCTGAAAAGTTTTCTAGAGCCGTATTAAGGCTGAAAACACTTTTGATCTTTTGAATGACCTTTGTGATGAGTTAAAAAGTTTGATAATCTGACAACGTAACTTATCAGCAATTAGAAAAAAATAGTCTTGACGTAAAATTATTCGCAAATCTCTCCTTTTCCAGGAACAACCGTCTGATGCAACAACAGCAGCAGCAGGTCCATCAGCAGAACTCGGTGGCCCTGGTCGCGCGGCCGTCCGGCCTGAAGAAGCATCTGGACGGCGCCGACCCGGATCGCATCACGCTGGTTGTGGACAACACGACGTTCTCGATCAATCCGGCCCTGTTTGGCCCACCCGAACACGATGCTCGGGCGGATGTTCAGCTCGGGGTTGGACTTTACGCACCCAAACGAGCGCGGTGAGTATGAGGTGGCCGATGGGATCTCGCACACGGTGTTCCGGGCGATTCTGGAGTACTATCGGAACGGGATCATCCGGTGTCCGCCGACGGTTTCGGTGCAGGAGATTCGCGAGGCGTGCGATTATTTGTTGATTCCTTTTACGGCGGAAACGATTCGGTGCCAGAATCTGCGCGGGCTGTTGCACGAGCTGAGCAACGAGGCGCGTGAGCAGTTTGAGGTGTTTTGGAGTCGTTGATACTGCCGCTGATGGTTGCATCGGCGCAGCGCGGGGATCGCGAGTGTCACGTGGTGGTTCTGTCCGATGGTGAGTGGGAGATCTTGATGTGACTGGTTTTTTTTGTAACTGTTGCTTCGGTTTTAGATGACGTCGTGGACTGGGACGAAGAGTATCCTCCTCAGATGGGCGAAGAGTACTGCCAGACGGTGTCTAGTACGGCCATGTACCGCTTTTTCAAGTATATCGAAAACCGCGAGGTAGCCAAGCAGGTGCTGAAGGATCGAGGTCTGAAGAAGATCCGACTCGGTATCGAGGGCTATCCCACGTACAAGGAGAAGATCAAGAAGCGGGCCAGCGGCCGGGTGGAGGTCATCTACAACTACTTGCAGCGACCGTTCATTCACATGTCCTGGGAGAAGGAGGAGGCCAAGAGTCGTCACGTGGACTTCCAGTGCGTCAAGTCAAAGTCGGTGACGAACCTGGCCGAGGCCACGGCCGATCCGGCGCTAGAACTGGACTCCGGTAAGCAAGAATAGACTTCTCTAGTACCAACACCCAGCTCATCCTTCTACTTTCAGCGGGCAACCCGATGCCCCAGCGGCACTTTGACATCTCGAACGATCCGGACGTGGACGCGATTCGTCCGATTGTGGCCGCGGCCATCGCCATTGACGGTGGTGGCGGTGCTGTCGCCGCTAATGCTGCCGCGGTTGCCGCTGCCGGAGTTGCTGCTGCTGCCGCTGCCGTCGCCGCCGCCGCCGAAGAAGGGGCCGTCGGGGTGTGGCCAATGCCGAAGAAGCGCACAACGTAGACGAGCAGCAGTAGGAGATCGTAGCCGAAATTATCTAAATCTAAATCACCGTTGT
>NW_024037125.1:0-16936 GCF_015732765.1 Culex quinquefasciatus
TGTTTTTACCGTCTGCCCGGGCTGCCCGGGAATAAACATTATTTTGAAAAAGTGTAATTTGTAGTATCTCTATGTAACGGTACTCTCCCATCACCAGATTTTGATCCTGACGTTCGGAGAGCAGCTCCTTTGTGTGTCCAACAGACAGCTCATCGCGGCGGTTTCAAGGATTCTTTCAACCTGGGAGCAACGAAGAAGATATTCAAGGGGGTTTCCTCAGCGAACGACGTTTGTTGATTTTCAGGAAATGCGACCTTCTCGAAATGAGCTTTAGTAGTTTTTTTTCGTATTGATTCTTCTCACAGACGGTAACCTAGACATCAAGCCAACATTCCACCGCTTGAAGAGCATTCAGAATGCAATTGTTCAGTACCCCTGAAGTGGTTGCAATTTCTGGGATGAGAATGTAATGAAACAAATTCTACTCACAATAGCGCACAACAGCGCTCATCGCAACTGGATTGAAATTTAATGGCAATTGTTTGAATCGGGATGCTGGTGGGGAAAGGGTTTATGGCTGGAAAGTTACGAGCTACGGGATGACATTGTACGGGATGATGAAAGTAATTCGCTTTTGATTGATTGCTTTTCACTGGAATTGCAGTACACAACAATGGCTTATTTTTATTGCTCTGAGCTTAATGAAAGGGCGATTGTTTTAGGTTGAGCATTATTTGAATGACTAAAATATTTAGTAACAAAATTGTAAGTAAGATAGAAACTAAGCTGTATAGATTCAAAAACAACTTCAAAAGACTTCTTTTCAGAAAAGTGTCATTCATTTCAGATTGCAATTACAGATTCACATACAACTGACCATCGTCACCAGGAACTGGGGACAGATTAAGTGCAAACAAAGTCCTGCCTTGCCACACCAAATCAAAAGCTTCCCACACTTTGGAAAGCATTCATCAATCGTCGGTCAGTAGCTGGAAATAAGAAAAACAACACCTCTGTACAAAGAAGAGCACCTGAAAAGGTGCAGTAATAGTTTGCCCCTCACCCTCCTTTACGCAAATAGACGCTCAACAGACGTGAAGCAGTTAGTGTGGCAAGTTTTCCCAACGGCAGTACCGGGTGTGGGAGGCAAACTTGCCCCCCTCCATTGAAAGCTCAACGCTGGCGGGTGGATGTGCAAAAAAGCCTTCCGCAAATAGAGTGCTGAAAGAGGTGGATGGGAGGCAGCAAAAAAAAGCTCTCCCTCTGAAGGATCACTTTTCCATTTAGAACTAGTTTCAGGCTGGAACGAAGAGAAAAAAAAATGGGAGGAAAATAAATAGTGTGGGGTGAAAATTGCCACCGGTATTCAGTGTGAAGTCAAACATTTCTATCGAAACTGTTTAGAAGGATGAGTCCATCGGAGTAATAGGCGGTAGAATTTCTAGGTAATCTTAAAACAACTTTACTGAATGACAAATGTATTCATAATGATCACATTTAATATTTTAGGCGAAATTTTTTCAAAAAAATATTTGATATGAGATTCAAACAAAAAAGTTAGGAAGGAAGTACGGTTGTTCAACTGTGATTTACTCTAATATTATTTCATTTATTTTTTAAACAACTTCAGTCGAATATAATTGCAGAGAAAAAGACCTTCACTCAATAGTTTGTCTACTTCCAGGAACACTTCAGCTCGGATGGACAGTTGATGAAACTGGAATTGGGAGTTGAAAAATCTCCTAGACACGGACAGAAAGGATGACATTTTCTGCATGAATGTTATTTTCCTCACCTCACACGACCACTGACTGTCAGGGTAAAGGGGCGGAGTGTTTTACTTGGGAGGATGTTTGTTTGGAAAATACTCTCCACAGGTGAAAAGTGGACCCAGTTTACCTTTACTCGCTCTATTGATTCAGACACTTGAGGCTGGATTGTTTTTGCAAGCCTTTGTCGTAAGGGGGATTTCCATTCTTCATCGAAATTGATATTGGTTTTTAGATAACAAGTTTTATTGAAGGCTCTGCAGTTTGAATATGCAGTTTTCAATTTTAATTTGATGTTATTAGATTCTGGAAAATTGCATTTTCCGTAAATGTAAACTGTGACAAAACACAAAAACATTTTATTCTAATTGCAACACCCACAGTTTCTACTAGTAACCTACAAGCTTGTGACGACAATTCTGCGTGGTCCTGCTTAATTCAATAAATTATCTTCCAACCAGAAAACCCCCCTTTTCCCAGAGAGTATCCCCACAGAGTTGGACCACCACCAGAGTTATCGGCAGCATTAGCATGCCAACGTACCCCTTCTATAAAACCCTGCCCGGAAAATGGAAAGAAAAATGTTCTTTTGGTTTTAAGATAACACCCTTGCTGTATGACTAGGAGAGACAGGTCTGCAAAGAAAGCTGCTCCTGAAACCTTGGGGAAGGGAAGATACTCACTATCGAGCCACTTGGAGTCGTATTTCAGGGTGCGCTTAAAGTTGAACACCTTCTTGCCGGTGGTCATGTTGTACAGGTCCGTCCGGAATATCACCGTGTCGGCCTTGGTGAACTCGGCGTTCGTGCCGGAGTACTGCGGGAAGAGAAAGGAGGGGGGAGAGAGAGAGAGAACGTTAAAGGTGGATATTTAAACGAGATGTATTGTTTGTTTTTTTCTTTTGCTTTTGGCACTATCACTAGATTTTAAACATTTTTTAATTTGTAGAATACCTGTAGGGACCTAGTTCATGAACATTTTCTGCAAGGTTGTTAACGATAAAATTATCGGAATAACGATAGCGATAGAACTATAGAGACCATAATCTATCGTTATCGTTATCGTTATTCCGATAATTCTATCGGCGATAATTTTATCGACGATAACGGACGATAACTTATATTCTTCTAAAATTGATGAAAACCAACCCAATTATGTTTTTAAGCTTCCTGTAGTAAATACGTTAGTAAAAAAAAAATACAACAAAAAAATCACAAAATACCGTATTATTTTGAAAGTACTCAAATAATTCAATTTTTCAATATGGGTATCAAACAATTCGGCATGCGTTTTAACTGTTTTACAGTTTTTGCATGTAATAGTCAATGTCAAAATTTGTAGAGTTTTTGAATGAAATGAGGTGAAATTTTTGCTTGTATTTTAATCATGAAAATTTGAGTATTTTCGAATGAAAATACGCAGGTGAAAGTTTTAGTATTTCATTCAAAACTCTAAAACAGTGGAAATGCATGCAAAGTTTCAAATCGTTTGATACCCATATTGCAAATAAAAATCTGGATATTTTCAAAAAATACGTTATTTTGCGCTTTTTTTCAATAATTTATGCTTTGAAAATTACTGTACTATCAGAATACATTTACTAAGAGGAAGTTTGAACCTTAAATATGATTTGGTTGGTTTAAGTCAATTTTACAAATAGATTCAATATAAGTTATCGTCCGTTATCGTCGATCAAATTAACGCCGATAGAATTATCGGAATAACGATAACGATATCGTCGGGACGATAACGATAACCATAATCGTTATCGTTAGACGAAAATATTATCGACGATTATTCTATCGATTCACAACCTTAATTTTCAGTTCAGTTATAATAGAAATTATTACTTTATTACTTTAATGAACAAAATATTTATTTCTTTAACTCAAATTTCAAGTCTAGAATACAAATATTTTTAGCAAAAATCGTATTCTGTAGATGAAAAATTTTAGATTACTTACAGTGATTGGCATTTGGATAGCTTTAATTATTATAAGGTTGAATATTACCTCTTTTATGATGTAACTTTAACTTAATTTAGACAAAAAAAGTAACATAGCAGAAAACTGGTAAAATCACAAATTTTCAGAGGCAAAATTACACATTTTTCTAACATGAAAGATATAACCCATCTCATATGTAATATAACCATGATTTTATACTGTGTACTTGAAAAAAAATCACTAAAATTTTTACACCCAAAATAATATTTTTTATTTTTTTTCGAGATATATAGTAACATATTTTACACTAGGTTTTTTTTTTAGAGGAATAAGTTAATTGCAATCGCAAATGATTCAACTTTTTTTTAAATGCAATTATCAAAAGTTACAGGCAATTAAAAGCTTTTTTTATTTTTTTGGGGAATTTTATTTTTCATTCAAGTTAAAATTATTTTCGTGAAAAAAAAATTAATAATGGTGAAAATGATTATTTTACAGTGTTACTCAAATTGTGAATTTTTTCAATGACGTTATAAAATTCGATAAAACAGCTTTTTTTCAAGTTTAATGTTGCAAAACTTAAATTTTTTGTTCAATTTTAAACTCATTTCGATAAATGTACGACTCGTGCTGAAAATTAAAAATGTTAAAAACTCGTAAAAAGTAAAATTTTACAAAATTTATTTTTGCATTTTTTCGTGAAACTCCTTACATTTACTGTCATTCTTGAGCGATGAAATGGCCTAGTGTTCTCTACCCAAAATAACAGAATGGAATAAATTAAAATAAATGCTGAAAAGTTCTACTTTTCAGCACTGTGCTGAAAAGTTAACTAGCACTTTTTCGAGTAACACTAGTATTCATTTAAACGATTTTTGATATGTTTGACTTATTTATGTGTTTAACATGTTGATGAATTTACATTTACACATGGATTTTTGACCTAAAATTCCATTAAAAAATTTTTGCAATTTTAAACTGCAAAAAAAAACAACTTGAAAATTGAAGACTGATTGAGTGACGCTGAGAAAAACTATTTTTCCCGAAATTTAAACTTTAAGTAGCTTCATCTCAGTATAAACAATTCAAACTTCAAGTATCAAATTCAATCTCGAGTATCAAACATGAATCAAGAATGACAAATGGAAAAACTAATTTTCACAAAAAAAAAACTAATGATGGCATTTTAAGACACCAAACTTGTACAAACTACCTATGTCGAAAAAAAAACAAAGAATAATTGTGAGACTCTACAGAACTGCTCATTTATGAGGTCATTGCTAAATTTGGTTTGGTTGTCATATTTGACCCAGAGAAACATGAAAAAAAATATTTTTCAGCAGTTATGCCGTTGCAAATATTTCTCAAAGTTTTTGTAGCGCCCCCCTTCAAAATTGGTCCAAAAAATCAAGGGGCAAATTTTTTTTTTCAAAAATCTTCAAAATTTTTATGAAAATAGAGGTCAAATCAACTTAAAACAATCTAAAACGCATTTTCCTGCATTTATAATCTTATTAAGCATGTTTGGGCTGGATTAAAAGTATTTTGCAAAAAAAATCGTCTATACTTAGGCATTTTGGAAACTAATGATTGCAAAACAACTGGGCAGGTGTAAAATGCATTTTTGTTACTTTGTTTTTTTGCCCCCCCCCCCCTTCCTCACATTTGGTCAGAGTCAAGGGACATAAACTTCAAAAAATATTTGCAACGGCCTTATGAGCTCTAAAAATCTTTTTTTTTTAATTAAAATGTTTTGTTAGTATTTTTTTCAAATACTTTTTGTTCATGAAATCTTTAATATTCTGCAGACATTATAGCTGTAGGCTTTTGCTTTTCTTAATCAAAAATCACTCTTTATTAAACTTAAAAACACTTTTGAATAAGATTTTTCTGCTTTAGTTTGGCATTCGTTGGTTTGGTCACACGGAGAAAAAAGAGTTCCCAAAATCGTGAACAAGCGTTCATGAAAATGGGAACCACGAACAAAGTGTTCAATTCCCATGGTACGTTTTTGGAAATCGTACCATGGAATTTGAGCACTTTGTTCGTGGTTCCCATTTTCATGAACGCTTGTTCACGATTTTGGGAACTCTTTTTCTCCGTGCAGCAAAAATCAAAACAGTGTCGAAAGTATTTCTTTTAGTTATATGTACTAAAAAGTTTAATTTTTCAGCATTCAAATGGCTGCACTAATGAACTTTAACGCAATTTAGTTATTTTGTTGGTTTTTTTAAACGAAATTGTAAAAAAATGAATCTTTATGTATTATTTTATTGAATTTAATGAATTCACTTGGAACCGAAATCTAACTGAAGATACACTTTGCAGCGAAAACAATAAATATCGCAATCATTTATCAGATCACGAGTTTGCCACAAATTTACGAACAAAAAAAACTAAACCCGTTCCCAGAACAATTGATGACCACGGACTCGCGCTCGGTTCTAAAATTTATTCCCCGATAGTTATTTAGGTATCCCTCCCCGGAGAGAGGATTGTACATCTCCGCAGCTTGGCCACCAGGACCACCACAAATCCGCGTGGATTTGTGGCCCCCGGAGAGGTTACCAAAATCCCCACAAATTCAATGTTTCTAATGCATTTTCGCCTGCATTTTTTTTGTTTTTGTTGCTCAAGCTGAATCCAGCGCAGTTTTCATATTTCACTCACCAGCGCGGGCAAATCGGCGGGATTGCCCTGGTGCACGTAGATGGCGGTCGAATTGTCCAGCGGATCGTACGGGCACTTGGCGATGCCGAGGCCGATTCCGGGCACGAACTCCGATCGTGACAGATGGGTCAGGTTGGACTGCAATGGGAAAAAAGGGGGAAAAGAAGAGGGTTTTAAAGAATGGCGAACATGGAATAGATTTCTGCGAGCGATTTTTTTTGCAGCCTGTTTGATTCTGTTATCTTTTATTTTTTTCGAGCGCTTTTCATTCACAGCATATAGTTTGCCCCATCGAGCTTTTTTTTACCAGCGATAATTTGAATGAATTGATCACATGCATCGACTAGTGGAAAGTCCTTTTCATTGGTGGAATTTTACAGCTGGAAAACCTCTGGCCTAACAAAGCGCGGAAAAACTGCACAAGCCTTCTTTTATTGTACTGTTTTATGCAATCAAACTCCACGTAAACAAAAGCTAACCCGAGCTGCTCCGAATAAATATTAGATAGTATTTCACGAGCTAGTTTAGTGAAACGTTACACGGCTTTGTGACCAATGAATGAAAGTTGAAAAGAGTAACAAAAACAGTTTTGGGGTATGGCAAAAGCTTTTCCATACGCATACAGTAAATAAAATCAGTTCTGAAATTAATTCAAGCATTTTGAATTTGGCTATTGTTTTGTTAATAATGGTTTGGAATCAATTCTACTGATTTTTTGTTTATATGGCATAAATAATAGTTGCATCGTATTAATACAGAGCTCACCTAATTATTCAGTGTTAAATACTCCTTTTAAACTAATAATAACGGAATTAAAAGGAAAAATGTATGGTTTGCTGATGATTAGATGATTTATTTTATTATGCTTTGAACTAATTTGGCATCATTATTCTGAACCAGAGCAATTTCATGTCAAATAGGGAATCGGTTGGTTTTCTCTTCAGTATTTTTTGTACCGATTTTTGTTAAAATGCTCAACCAAAACTCTATGATAATATCAAATATTTGAAGCTTTGCATAGATTTTGTTGTTGTTGCTGCTTCATTTTATTTTTCTTTGAATAGAAATAGAAACATGATTCTGGACTGAAAAAGATTCAAATACGAAAATAAAATTATCAAAAATGGAAATCCCAAGTAACATATAAGGCTTTATCAAAGCAACCGCTATAAAACCTATCAGCCAAAACTAACAGAACCTCTATAAACCCCACCTAAAATCCAAAAAGACCTCCGCCAACGGTTGCTACGGCCTCTCTATAAAACCTTCATAGGAGTTTAAGGTTTAACATCTGAATTCTAACAACCTGCTCAAAGCCTTAATAAAACCTTTGTTAAAAACTTGTTAGGAGTAAGGGAAAAATGACATTGCATACGGCTTCAAGCATCTTATGACAAACACATTTTATTTAAAAAAAAAGTATTCGTCTTGCCAAATAAAGCTATGTATGAAGATAAATATTGAAGGCATTAAAAAAATAATTTCAAAGCTTATTACTAACAATTGGTGGCTCAAATTCAGCTGCGGTTATAATTTTATTGATAAATGTGTGGAAGATAAAGTCAAAAAAAAATCAACTCACTTCATCACAAAACTTTTTTTTGCAATCACAGTTTTAATTGGTTTTTTTGATCGCATTTTCTATTGCAAAAAAATTTAAAATTATTTTTTGCAATTCCGTCGCGAAACTACTTACTTTTCCTGTCATTCTTGAACGACGGAAAAGCCTACTTTTCTGTACCAAAAATAACAGAATCGAATAGCAACACTTTTCAAAATAAATGCTGAAAAGTTTTACTTTTCAACACTCAAATGGGGGCTGAAAATTTGAACTTTTCAGCACTTGTTTCGAAAAGTAACACTTTTCAACATTATTTTTTATTTCAACGATTTATTGACAAAATACATGAAAATTTGACAGAAAATTTCACTCAGTGTGTGTTTTTTGGAATTGCAAAAAAATTTGTTTGGAACTCGTTGCAAAAAATGATTTTTTCAGCACTCTTCGTATTTATCCAACTCGGTGAACCTCGTTGGATAAATGTACGACTCGTGCTGAAAAAATCCTCTTTTAGCAACTTGTTCCAAAAAAAAACCCTTAACAGAACGAGGATTGAACCACCAACTTCTTGGTTATTGATCCGACACGCTACCACCGCGCCATGGACGCTTGATGAAAATTGAGTGAAAAGCACCAACATATGCTTCTCTTGGAGTGTTGCTCGGGGACGAGCCAGCATTATATGTGTTGGTGAGAACTGCAGATCGCTGAGATATTTACACGCGGGCAAAATTGATCTTGCTGCTGTGCAAAAATGTTATTCTGCATGTGAATCTTCACAGCAATCAGATTTTGAGATATATTTTTCCTTTGGGTGCATGAATGAAAACACACAATTAAGATGAATTTCTGACATCGTAAAATAACGATATCAGAAATTCATCATAATTGTGTGTTTTCATCAAATTTAAATCAAATTTTGGCTGCGTTAAATGCTCTTTCAGGAGCTTATGGTTTTAAGTGAGCTTTTTGCATGCCTAATGGCACATGACAGTTGTAACACTCTTGGTTTTAAAGAAGCATGCAATAAAACCGTTCGGGATGGTATTGCTATTTGGTTTTCAAGCCTGTATTAAAACTTTCATAAAACCTTATTGAAAGCCAGTTTTTTGTCCGACGCATAAAACCTTGTTTAAACTTATTAATTAGCTTCTGCTTATTGGTTGCGATGAATGCCAATATAAAACTTTTAAACGATCAAGATGCTACCTTAAAACCTTCATAAAACTAGGCGAGTGGCTAGCTGGTTCAGAAATGTTAGTTGGGATGTTGTTATCATCAACATCAATAGAACAAATAGAGAAAATAGGTTTTGGCAAAAACATGTTTTTTTAATCATATCTTTCAAATAATTCAAATAACTCGATTTTTTTGTAAAGGAAAAAGTATATAAAAAAATAAAATCCAATTATTCGCTCTACAGCATTGCCTTTGCGTTCTCGATTGCGAGATTCTTACTCGAAACTAGATGTCCGAAGGTTTGATTGTTGAGGCAATTGCAAACCTTTTTTACACCGCTTCCATCCACCCCGGGATTCGAACTGACGACCTTTGGATTGTGAGTCCAACTGCCAACCAGCGACTCCACCAAGACAGGACCCAGGGAGACTCCTACACACCTGGACTGAGCTAACGACCTATCCTCTAGGTTAGACCGGGCCAACAATTACTTTAGGCGTGATCAGACAAATCTCGTCTCGAAAAATGCTAACGGGACCTTCTGGGATCGAACCCAGGCCGACTGGGAAAGAGGCAACCACGCTTATCCCTACACCACGGGTCCCGGCATTCGTAAATTTTAACAAAATTCTTGAAATTGATACATTATTTACGTTAACTTATCTTTATTGATACTTACATAGATCACCACATCCTTGGGGTTGTGCGCATTTGTACAGATATACAACCGATTTCCATTATCCATCGGCTGTATCACTCGTATGTGATTTTTGCAGTCAAACATCTGAAAAGAGAGAATAAAACGAGAAATATCCAATAAGTTTCAATTCTTGATGGGATTCGCTTAAGGTGGGATTGATCTATTATCTTCGATAAAATTAAACTTCGTCTGGTCTTCTTGTACCGGTAACAAATTGATACCAATTTCATTCAATTCCGGTGAGTGGAGCAGTCGCGTTCAGGATTGATAAATGACGCCAATAAATTGAACAATTTCATTGGAATCAACCTTTGTCACGACAGCCACCACAGTAAACGAGAGACTATTAATGGAACAGCTTGAGTTTGAGTTACAGCGCACGCTGTGGGTCGCATTTGGGACATCTAATTACATTTCTGATTGCTTCAATTATAAGCTATTAAGTGCTTTCGTTTAGAACTCCGGCCCGTAGCTCAATGTTTAATATTTAAAGCAAAAAATCCCATCAACTTCTTATAAACAGTTGTTTTAAGAATACTTTCTTCTTTACCTCCAAAGTTAACCCAAACCTTCATCACTTATTCACGGAAAGTGTTGCTCGACCCTTAACCAACTTTAGCGCAGCGCAGCGAGGAATCGATAGACCGGTGAAAAGTTGGGTTGAAAATCCACTCCCAGCGGCGGGGAGAGGTTGAAGTGTAATTAGTCCCTCGTCAGGCCGAGCCCGGGCACAGACAGCTCCGCTTCAGATGGAAAAATCAATACTTGAAAAAGGACTCTCGCCCACCACCACGCACACCTGCCGTTAAAAATTTAGTCGCTCGCCTCGGAAGAAACAGAGTCTGGCAGGGTCGGGTCAGTTGGTACGGGAAAAGAAAAAAAAATAAAACACAAAATAATTGGCCAACTTAAAGTTAGAATGTTATTCTTCTCACGGAGGACTTTGGTGAAGGTAGGTATACAGAAAAAAGAAAGAAAACGAAACTCGACGCGGCACGCCATTCGGACATTAGCACATAATAATGGTAATAATTTTGTAAATAGGAAATTTGTTTCCAGAAAGGGCAGGTGGGGTTATGGGCAGGTGGTTGCAAGAACAGTTCACCTGGAATGGTTAAGTTGATGATTTTTGTATCTGTTGCGAGATGTTTTTGTGTCATTGCCAAATTAGTTGTGTTTATTTTGCACTTTTTGAAAGATATCCAAATAACTTGATTTTGTTGTAGCTTAAGTTCTAAAATTACAGTGAACTTGTTACAGAATCCGACAAAAAAAAATTCATTGTCTTCAGATTTTAATTTAACGATAAGTTTATTCACAAACTATTTGGATAAATGAAAGCGTGCTATGCAAATAGATTTCTGCTTCTGTAAAGGTGAAGTTTTTTTTCGATTTTAGTCTATGCATTAGTTACTGTCCGTGCAGAACAAATTCAACAAAAAAGCAATTCGCCTAATTTTTCAAAGAAAAACATGCATTCCGAGTAGAATTTTCTACTAAAATCTAATCTATATCCAGAAAGGCTGGACTCACTTCCAAAATGTTTATTTCATCGCTGTTGGGTGGAACTGTTGGTATTGAAGGATTTGTTCAAATATTAAGTCAAGAGATTTTTGGAATATCAGCTGAGATACAGTCGCTTAAAGAAAAAGAAACAGGAAAATTGAAGTTTTTCAAGTATCACTCAATCAACCCTTCGATTTTTCTAGTACCAACCACTAGTGTCCTCCTTTTTAACTACAAGGACTTCGCCGCCCTGGGCTCCTAAGTGTTTGAGTACGACACGGAGCGACGGCACCGGATACCCATATTTACACAAAGAATTTTAGAGCGCCCGCCACGGGATTCAAACCAGCAACCTCTGGATTGTGAGTCCATTGCGCGGTCTGATTGATCCACACGGACGAGACTCAGCAACTAAGGGCGATGCAAATATTTTTCAAAGTTTTTAGGGTGGGGACATAAAAAATATTATTATTGGAATAAAAAGCCAAAGCATGGAAAAGTGTTTAAAATTGCATTTTACACTAGTTCAGTTCTATTGCAATCATTAGTTTTCAAAAAATGTATGATTTGACGAAACAAAGTATTTTTTTAAAATTCAAATGATTGCTTAATCAATTCAAACATGCTTAAAAATGATTGTAAACGCAGGGGATTGCATTCAAAATTGATTTCAGCTGATTCTCTTAAATTTTCATTGGAGTTTTGAAGTTTTTTGAAAAACTTTTTTTTTGCCTTCAGATTTTTTGAGCCAAACCAAAACAAAAACTTTATATACAAATTTTATCAGCCTAATGGTCCAATTTTCAATGTTAAAATATGAAACATTCGTGAAATTTTCCGATCTTTTCGAAAACAATTTTTTTTTCAAGACTTACAAAGGGCCACCCGGGAAGAATAACAAAATTTATGCCATTTCAATAACAAATACTGTTAAAATATCAGAAAGTGTTATGGAATCTTCTTGAAAAATGATTTTTTTCATAAGATTTTAATAACAGTATATGTTATCATAACAAAATTTGTTATTGGTCTGATATTGATTGAATGCCAAAACATCTTTGGAACAACATTTTTTGTTATGGAAGAATAACTCCAGCTGTTATTGGGATGATCAGATTAGTTGTTAAAATAAAAATAAATAATAACAAATATTTGTGCGAAGAATAACTAAAAACGTTATTAGTCTGTTATTACAATAACAACCCAATAACAAAAAATCCATAACGACGGATAACAAATCATGTTATAAATAACATAAAATGATATTGGCATAGTATTTTCAAGTATCAAAAAATGTTATTCCCAATTTATTTCCATCTGCTCGGGCACACATTTAAAATAATGCCCAATCAACCACCTTTCATTTTCGTCCTAGATAACTTAAATTGTTTGAAATGTCGCGTAGTTATGATTTTTTGACAAATGTTTTTTTTTTTTTAGTTTTGATCAGTGTTGAAAATCCGACGACTATGATAAATTTTGTGATTAATCATTGCCTTTTACACCTCACGAATAAGACTGCTGAGAATAGTCTTTATTCAAAAATTTTTTGGTAAAGGAACCCTCAGGTTGCTAACGATAAAATAATCGAGGTTCGATAACGATGATTCTATCGTTTTCGTCGGGGCGATAACGATATCTATCGTTATCGTTATTCCGACAACAAATCGGCGATAATTTTAGCGACTATAAAGGACGATAACTTATGTTTAGTATATTTCTAAAGGTTACTTAAACCTACCAAATTATGTTGAATTTTCAAGCTTCCTCTTAGTAAACATTTGTTTGATATTAAGGTAAGTTTCAAAGAATAAATACAAAAAAAACACAATATACCGTAATACTTTGAAAGTACTCAAGTTTTTATAATTTGCATAAGGCCGTCGTTAATATTTTTCGAAGTTTATGTCTCCCCTCTCGGCTTTTGTCAGAGTAGAGCGACATTGACTTCAAAAAATATTTGCAACGGCCTTATGAGTATCAAACGATTCGAAATTTTGCATGCATTTTCACTGTTTTAGAGATTTTTTAATCAAAAAGCAGGTAAAATTTCGCATTGTTTGATACCCATATTGCAAATCATGAAAATTTGAGTACTTTGAAAAAATATGGTATTTTATGAAAATTTTAGTATTTCATTCAAAAATCTCTTAAACAGTTAAAATACATTTAAAATTTCGAATCGTTTGATACCCATCCATATTGCGAATTATAAAATTTTAGTATTTTCGTGAATATACGGTAACTTGAGTATTTTTGAGAAAATACGGCATTTTGTGAAAATATAAGTATTCGATTCAAAAAACTTTAAAACAGTTCAAATCATGCAAAATTTCGTTTCGTTTGATACTTATATTGTGAATTTAAAAAAAAAATATTTTCGAGAAAATACGGTATTTTGTGATGCAATTGACATAAGGCGTTGAATGTTAGATTTTTTTTTGGTATATTGGGCAAAATTGCTTGAATGTAAAATTTAGAATATTTCGATCAAATTTTTGCGTAGGCATCTGGATTCAAAAATGAATACTAATGTTATAATCCACATTAAATTTGAAGTTCCCCCCCCCCCCACTTTTTGTGTTTTTTTTTTCAACAGACCACCCATCCCACCTATTATTGCAACAGCTCTGCATTTAAAAAAATATCTCCCTTTCACAAACCTCAAATCACAGTCAGAGTTCAACGAGATGCCGAACTCGTCACATGAATTTAATATTCCACAATCAAACAGGAGGTTTGTTAGCTTTTTTTTTTGCAAAATGTTATCTTTTCCGCGAACAATCCCATTTCTTTTCAATTCATGCTTCTGTCAATGGGCTGCGTTCACCACCACCATTCAATCTTATTTATTTTATTCCCATATAAAAATAGTACAGGTTTTTGGCCACGATAAAAAAAAGTCAGCCTCGCTCTCGGCTCAATATTTGATTGAACAATTGATTCTTCTTTATCGCTCCGTACCTCAACTAATAAAATTGCGATTTTCCCGAATATTTTCCTACCCCTCCCAGCGCCACGCGTTGCGCGATTTTGGTGTGGTCTGTCGAGTTTTTTTTTATTTTATTTTATGCATCATTCAAAGGCTACATTTTATGCTTGCGTGGGGTTCCGAGTTGAAAGCTGGTGCTGAATGAGAACACGCATTGTTGAACTTTTTTTTCAAGTTGTGTTTTGTATTGAAACTCAATGAATTTGTATTTGTTATTTTTACGAAAGTCTACCCAATTGAATCGTGTAATTTGTTTTTTTTAATACTTCAGTGATACATAAATCAATAAAAAAATCCGCTGAAAATTGCATCAACTATTAACAAACTGTGTTTTAGGTATTTATTTCAGTTATAGAACTAGATAAAGTTTGAGTTCTACGTCAGTTTTCTATTTTCCTAAAAATCATTGCATAAAAAAAAAAGTTTTAGTTTGCTCGGGCTCTCCATCAAACATTGCCCACTTTATTGATGACATACCCGCGGGGATGGGATGTCAAATTTTGTCCGCTTGATCAGCAGAAGGGTCGGCTGGGCACACCTTTTCCAATCTTTTTTATGACAGCGTTTTTTTCTGTTCTGTTCGGTACACACCTGCATTGTTTCGCTTTATCGCTTTTCAATTTCGTAACAAAATATGATTTCATGACAGCGCGGCAGGGTGGCGATGGACCATGGATTCGAACGTTCGGAACGCAAAAAGGCGGTTTGGAACCCGTCAAGAAACGGTGAATGAGCGCGCATAAAAGGTGTCATATTTCCAGATTTCGGCGCGGTGGCGGTGTGTGGTGCCATAATCCCGAAACAGTTAGTGCCTTTTACGGTGGAAGAATTGCGAGTGGTTCTTGAACAGTTTTTCGGCATAGTTGTGTCTTGCGTGGGGATTTCTTGGGAGGGCTTGGGATGTCTCAATAGTTTCGTTTCTCATAATATTTTTTTTTCAATATCGGCTTGTGAAAATATTTGAAATGTTCTCGAAATTTTAATGAATCAAATTTTTTAAGACAGTCATAAATTTTGAACATCTCTGACCGTTATGGTTGCACCCTTCAATTACATGCTCTTCACCTGAACCGCTGAAAAACGAGCCAGAAAAGGCTAATAAAAATATTATTTCTTCGTTCTGTACTCAAAATCCCAGGAAAAAAACCGCTGCAAAAGCAACACAACCTGGAAAAGATAAAGTTTTTTCAGTCTTACCGTTATTGAGGGAATTTATTTCCCTTGACAGCGTAAACGTATCGTGAGGTGGAGGTTAAATCTTGGCAGAACAAAAATTGAAAATGTAAATTTAAGATTTTTATTGTGACACAAATGCTTCTACGACACAAATGCTTGCACGTCTTTCATTCTGGGGCTGAAATAATTGCGTTTTCACCTTGCTGGGAGGGGGAAAACCCCTGGAAAATTTTAAACCTCAATTTTCCAGCTCAACCTGAGGGGGAATGGAACGCGCGAATCAGCAGATGTTCACATTTTGGCCTCCTTGCGTGGAAATTTCCCAGTTAGTGACGATTTTTTTTTTTCTGATGAATCAGCGCTAGATCGAACTCTCATTTTCACGAACACGCGTGTTCGAGTTTGGAAAGCCGAAAGAGAAAAATCGCTACGTGCCGGGAAAACTAAGCCAATTTTATTGCGAAAAATTGAGTTGGATGAAAATCAGCGAAAAAAAGTATCCAAACGATTCCACGTGGCTGATTTTTGACGGAACACACAAACACGTGTGGCGGCAAGAAAGAGGGAGGGGTAGTGGAAAATCATGCTTTCAAATTAAATTTTTCGACCACCCTTTTCTGCGTTAATTTATGAGTTGATGGTTGGTTGGAGCTTCGTTTCCTGATTTTTTGGAGAAACTCTAACAGCACGTGAAATGGTTGCTAATTTTTGGGCTAAATTTGTGGTTGAACAAATTTGAGTTACAACAATTACACTTTATTTCAAAATAAACCAGAAGTCAGAAGTCAGAGACAGAAGTCACAAGTCAAAATTTAGAAGTCAGAAATCAGAAGTCAGAAGTCAGAAGTCAGAAGTCAGAAGTCAGAAGTCAGAAGTCAGAATTTAGAAGTCAGAAGTCAGACGTCAGACGTCAGAAGTCAGAAGAGCAATTCTCTACCAAAACCGGAAATGGATTTTATTTGTATTTTTTTATTTGGCTCAAACTTTGTGAGGAGCTTCTCTATGACCAAAGAAGCTATTTTGTGTCATTGGTTCACCCATACAAGTCTCCATACAATTTTGGCTGCTGTCCATACAAAAATGGTACGTTAATATTCAAACAGCTGTTACTTTTGAGTGAATTTTCTGGTCAATTTGGTGTCTTCGGCAAAGTTGTAGGTATTGTTGAGGACTATTCAGGTAAAAATAGTACGAAAAAAAAATTGCAGATTTTTATCAACTTTTTTTTACAAAAGCTAAATTTCCCAATATAATTTTTTTTTTATTTTCAAGCTTTTTTGATATGTTTTAGTGGACAAAAATCCGCAACTTTTGAGCTATAGAAAAACATGGTCAAAAAATCTACCACCGAGTTATGTTTTTTTGAAAAAAGTGATTTTTGAAAAAAAAAAAAATCAATATCTCATGCAAAAACAAATTTGACGTAATTTTTTAATGTAAAACTGAATTTCCAATCGAAAAGTACAGTACAGATTTTTTGATAAAGGCTCTGTTTTC
>NW_024037128.1:21757-23709 GCF_015732765.1 Culex quinquefasciatus
GTATATTTGTATTTTGTATTTTGTATTTTTGTATTTTTGTATTTTTGTATTTTTTGTATTTTTGTATTTTTGCATTTTGTATTTTTGTATTTTGTACTTTTGTATTTTGTATTTTGTATTTTTGTATTTTGTATTTTGTATTTTACATTTTTGTATTTTTGTATTTTTGTATTTTGTATTTTGTATTTTTGTATTTTGTATTTTGTATTTTTTTTGTATTTTTGTATTTTTGTATTTTGTATTTTGTATTTTTGTATTTTGTATTTTGTATTTTTTTTTTGTATTTTTGTATTTTCTTTGCATTTTGTATTTTGCATTTTTGTATTTTGTATTTTTGTATTTTTGTATTTTGTATTTGTACTATTTTGTATTTTGTATTTTGTATTTTTGTATTTTGTACCCTTTGTATTTTTGTATTTTTGTATTTTGTACTTTTTATTTTTGTATTTTGTATTTTGTATATTTTTGTATTTTGCATTTTGTATATTTTTTATTTTGTATTTTTTGTATTTTTGTATTTTTGTATTTTGTATTTTGTATTTTTTATTTTGTATTTTTCCTTGTGTATTTTGTATTTTTGTATTTTGTCTTTTGTATTTTGTATTTTGTATTTTTGTATTTTGTATTTTGTATTTTGTATTTTGTATTTTTGTATTTTTGTATTTTGTATTTTGTATTTTGTATTTTTTGTATTTTTGTATTTTGTATTTTTGTATTTTGTATTTTGTATTTTTGTATTTTTTGTATTTTGTATTTTTATATTTTGTATTTTGTATTTTGTATTTTTGTATTTTTGTATTTTTTTGTATTTTTGTATTTTTGTATTTTTGTATTTTTGTATTTTGTATTTTATTTTTGTATTTTTACTGTATTTTTGTATTTTGTATTTTGTATTTTTGTATTTTGTATTTTGTATTTTGTATTTTGTATTTTTGTATTTTTGTATTTTTGTATTTTTGTATTTTTGTATTTTGTATTTTTGTATTTTTGTATTTTGTATTTTTGTATTTTGTATTTTGTATTTTTGTATTTTGTATTTTGTATTTTGTATTTTGTATTTTTGTATTTTTTATTTTGTATTTTTGTATTTTTTGTATTTTGTATTTTGTATTTTGTATTTTTGTATTTTGTATTTTGTATTTTTGTATTTTGTATTTTTGTATTTTGTATTTTTGTATTTTGTATTTTGTATTTTGTATTTTTGTATTTTTGTATTTTTGTATTTTTGTATTTTTGTATTTTGTATTTTGTATTTTGTATTTTGTATTTTGTATTTTGTATTTTGTATTTTGTATTTTTGTATTTTGTATTTTGTATTTTTGTATTTTTGTATTTTGTATTTTTGTATTTTTGTATTTTTGTATTTTGTATTTTGTATTTTTGTATTTTGTATTTTGTATTTTTGTATTTTTGTATTTTTGTATTTTTGTATTTTTGTATTTTTGTATTTTTGTATTTTTGTATTTTTGTATTTTTGTATTTTTGTATTTTTGTATTTTTGTATTTTTGTATTTTTGTATTTTTGTATTTTTGTATTTTTATATTTTTTTTTGTTTGTATTTTTGTATTTTTGTATTGTTTAGTTAATTATTTTGTTTTTTTTCAGCTTTACGTACCTTTGAACTAACTTTCGCGTAACTTTTAGGGGTAATTCTCTTTCCGTGTTCATAAATTTTATATAAAAAATATTATGAAGAGTTTTGTATTTTGAAGCTTGCGAGTAAATTAATTGATGAAATGTAATTTATCAAAAAAATTGAAGAACTTAACCCCTTAAGGTGACCCTTCCAACCATCCTCCTGAAATCTCTCTCACGGAATGTCATCGTACAGAGGGCGCGCTGTTGCAGCAAGAAGTGCTATGTGCTGGAGTCCGCCAACTTCAGGCTAAGAAACAAAGTTCACTGGGAAAATCTATCCAGCGCGTACGAGAACGACCTTCCCACTCAGTCT
>NW_024037129.1:22059-23897 GCF_015732765.1 Culex quinquefasciatus
GAAGGCTATGTTCAAGCTCAAGCGTGACATTTTTGCTGCTGAAGTGACTTGTTTTGAAACATTTTGGATCTGTTGATGTTAGACTTTTCGCTGACAAAATTAAGTACTTCGCGCGTTTTTGTTCATAGACTAAACGAGGGGCAGTCAAAAGAGGCCTTTTTTGTTTTCCACGTGACGAAAAATTGCGTCAGAAGTGGGTGGAATTTAGTGAATCGTAAGAACCAACAAATGGCACTTTTAAATGTTTTAAAAGTTCGACGCCAACAACTTTTTTTTATTACTGACAAAATAAATTATTGATCAATTACAATACTTGTTATTTCTTGGGAGCATTTTGCGAACAGTAAATTGGTTCCGCTTTGACAGTTCTAAATTGAGGCCACTTTGCGGACGACTATTCAGCACCCAGGTTTGATCGACATCTTTTTGCATGAAATTTAATTTCAGAAAATATTACTTTTGGTTAACAAATTAGATCACAGCAATTTCACAGTTCACTAAGTTAAAAAAAAGTTATTTCTTAAGAAATTCTTAAAGCTGAACCTGAAATCGAGTACAGTATTGCTTTTAAATGGTTAGTATTTAAAATATGCTATTTTGATCTTTTTTCGATATTGTGAATTGTTTGAAATTTTTCGGGTTTGCTTTCGACAATATGAAAAAAATATTACAATTATATGGGCAAAATTTTCGTGTGAAAAAAACTCAATAATAATAAACAACATTTATCACTTCTTGAAAAAATGCAGTTTCAAGAACAACATGAAAAACAAAATATTTCGAAATTTTTAATCAGATCCACTGAGCAATTCTCTACAAAACCGGAAATGGATTTTATTTGTATTTTGATTTGGCTCAAACTTTGTGGGGCCTTCCTATGACAAAGAAGCCATTTTGCATCATTAGTTTGTCCATATAAATTTCCATACAAATTTGGCAGCTGTTCATACAAAAATGGTAGGTAAATATTCGAAAATCTGTAACTTTTGAAGGAATTTTTGATCAATTTGGTGTCTTCGGCAAAGTTGTAGGTATTGTTAAGGACTATTTAGAAAAAAGGTACACGGAAAAAAATTTCCCAATTTTTATTAACTTTTCTCACAAAGCTCAAATTCCCAAAATACGTATTTTTGATTTTCGAGATTTTTGATATGTTTTAGGGACAAAAATCCGCAACTTTTGAGCTATAGAGAAACATGGTCAAAAAATCTGCCGCCGAGTTATGATTTTTTGAAAAACTGGTGATTTTTGGAAAAAATCGAAATTTCATACATAAATTTTTTTTTCCTAATTTTTTTATGCAAAATTGAATTTGCAATCGAAAATTACTTTACAGATTTTTGATAAAGGGCCCCGTTTTCAAGATATAGCCACCGAGAGATTGATTTCAGCGAAATATTTGCAGTTTTCGATTTTTAAAAATAGTGACCATGAGTGATCATTTTTTTGAAAGTTCAGAAAATTGCTATAAAATTGTCTAAGAGACATCGAAGATTGGACCTCTGGTTGCTGAGATACAGCGGCTTAAAAGAAAAACAAGAAAATTGAAATTTTCTAATTCTCACCCAAACAACCCTCCATTTTCTAATGTCAATATCTCAGCAACTAATGTACCGATTTTCAATGTTATTACATGAAACATTCGTGAAATTTTTCGATCTTTTCGAAAAAAATATTTTGAAAATTTTTAAATCAATACATCAATACATACATCAAATGGGCATGATATTCAATGTTTGGCCCTTTTAAAATGTTAGTCTTGATTTAATTTTTTTCATAATATTTTTTTCGAAAAGATCGAAAAATTTCACGAATATTTCATGTATTAACATTGAAAA
>NW_024037130.1:17975-18235 GCF_015732765.1 Culex quinquefasciatus
ACAATATTTGTTATCAAACTTTCTTTAATTTTTTATTAGATTTGTAAAAAATATTAAAATATTGATATATCAATTCAAAGATAACATAGTCTTAAAGCATTGCTGTAGCTAAGCTGTATATGTGGAATAAATGTTGTATGAAGTTATGTCAAAATTGTTGATGTCCCGATAAATGTATACAAACTTTTTTAATTGTTTGCAAAACTAAGAATTTTGTATTCATAATATTTTGAAACTTTTTGGTCAAGGTAAAAAGCATT
>NW_024037162.1:0-335 GCF_015732765.1 Culex quinquefasciatus
AACAATGGAAATATGATCCTTCCAGAAGCACAAAACGCTATAAAAGTAGGATTAGACCGAGCGATCTGAGCGAGGGGTTGCCGGGAATTTATGAGGGCCATCATTGCGCATTGACACCCCCTCCTTCCCAATTCTAATTCGGTGTGTGTAAAATGTGTTTGTTACTGGATAAAACACTACAAAACAACACAATCGCCACTGCTTTTGGACAATGAATAGGGTTGGTGGTGCGTGTGACGAGGAGTAAAGTGTTTATGACTTTTTCGGGCTGCGTGGCAAGTGTGAGCGTGGCAAAAGTGTCAATCAAGTTTAACGTGCCTTTGAAAGAGATTAGT
>NC_014574.1:0-15587 GCF_015732765.1 Culex quinquefasciatus
AATGAATTGCCTGATAAAAAGGATTACCTTGATAGGGTAAATCATAAAGATTTAATGCTTTATTCATTATTATATTTAATAGAATTAAACTATTTCTAAAAGTATCAAAAACTTTTGTGCATCATACACTAAAATATATTTAAAAAGATAAGCTAATTAAGCTATTGGGTTCATACCCCACTTATAAAGGTTATAATCCTTTTCTTTTTAATCAAGAAAATTTCTAATAATATTTTTTTAATTATATTAATTTTTGGGTCATTAATTACAATTTCTGCTAATTCTTGGCTTGGTGCTTGAATAGGGTTAGAAATTAATTTACTTTCATTTATCCCCCTAATAAATGAAGGTAAAAAAAATTTAATAACATCCGAAAGAAGCCTAAAATACTTTTTAACTCAAGCTTTTGCCTCTTCAATTTTATTATTTGCTATTATTTTAATAATAATATCCTTTAATTTAAATTGAATAAATAATAATTTTTATGAATTATTAATTTTATCAACATTATTATTAAAAAATGGAGCTGCACCTTTTCATTTCTGATTTCCTGGAGTAATAGAAGGATTAAGTTGAATTAATGGATTAATTCTTATAACTTGACAAAAAATTGCCCCTTTAATATTAATTTCCTATAATATTAATTATAATTTTTTTTTTATTGCTATTATTTTATCGATAATTATTGGAGCTCTAGGAGGTCTTAATCAGACTTCTTTACGTAAATTAATAGCTTTTTCTTCAATTAATCACTTAGGTTGAATATTAATAGCAATAATAAATAACGAATTATTATGATTAATTTATTTTGTTTTTTATTTTTTCTTATCAATATCAATTGTTTTACTTTTCAATAATTTAAAATTATTTCATTTTAATCAAATTTTTAATTTTTCTATAATAAATCCAGTAATTAAATTTTTTTTATTTTTAAATTTACTATCTTTAGGAGGATTACCTCCATTTTTAGGATTTTTACCTAAATGACTAGTAATCCAAAATTTAGTAGAAACAAATCAATTATTTTTATTATTTATTTCTGTCTGTTTAACATTAATCACTTTATATTATTATTTGCGAATATCTTATAGTATTTACATATTAAATTTCAATAAAAATTCTTGAATGTTAATGAATAACTTTAGCAATAAAAATATAACTTTTATTTTAACTATAAATTTTTTTTCTATCATAGGGTTAATAATTATTTCATTAATTTACCTAATTTTATAAGAAGAATTTAAGTTAATTAAACTAATAGCCTTCAAAGCTGAAAATATTTGTATTACCCTTTTAGTTCTTAAACTTTAATAATTAAAAAATTATTCCTTCAGAATTGCAGTCTAATATCATTATTGAATATAAAGTTAAATATAAAATTTGATTAAAAAGAATTATTCTTATATATAAATTTACAATTTATCGCCTAATGCTCGGCTATTTAATCGCGACAATGACTATTCTCTACAAATCATAAAGATATTGGAACATTATATTTTATTTTTGGGGCTTGAGCTGGAATAGTTGGAACTTCTTTAAGTTTACTAATTCGAGCAGAATTAAGTCAACCAGGTGTATTTATTGGAAATGATCAAATTTATAATGTTATTGTAACTGCTCATGCTTTTATTATAATTTTTTTTATAGTAATACCAATCATAATTGGAGGATTTGGAAATTGATTAGTTCCTTTAATGTTAGGAGCTCCAGATATGGCCTTTCCTCGAATAAATAATATAAGTTTTTGAATACTACCTCCTTCATTGACACTACTACTTTCAAGTAGTTTAGTAGAAAATGGGGCTGGGACTGGATGAACAGTGTATCCCCCTCTTTCATCTGGAACAGCTCATGCTGGAGCTTCAGTAGACTTAGCTATTTTTTCTTTACATTTAGCAGGAATTTCATCAATTTTAGGTGCAGTAAATTTTATTACAACAGTAATTAATATACGATCTTCAGGAATTACTCTTGATCGAATACCTTTATTTGTTTGATCAGTAGTAATTACTGCAGTTTTATTACTTCTTTCTTTACCTGTTTTAGCTGGTGCTATTACTATGTTATTAACAGATCGAAATTTAAATACTTCATTCTTTGATCCAATTGGAGGAGGAGACCCAATTTTATATCAACATTTATTTTGATTCTTTGGACATCCAGAAGTTTATATTTTAATTCTTCCAGGGTTTGGAATAATTTCTCATATTATTACTCAAGAAAGAGGAAAAAAGGAAACATTTGGAACTTTAGGAATAATTTATGCTATATTAGCTATTGGTTTATTAGGGTTTATTGTTTGAGCTCATCATATATTTACAGTTGGAATAGATGTTGATACACGAGCTTACTTTACATCTGCTACAATAATTATTGCTGTACCAACAGGAATTAAAATTTTCAGTTGATTAGCTACTCTTCATGGAACACAATTAAACTATACGCCTGCTTTATTATGATCATTAGGATTTGTATTTTTATTTACTGTTGGAGGATTAACAGGAGTTGTATTAGCTAATTCTTCTATTGATATTGTTCTTCATGATACATATTATGTTGTTGCTCATTTCCATTATGTATTATCTATAGGAGCTGTATTTGCTATTATAGCAGGATTTATTCACTGATATCCTTTATTAACAGGATTAGTAATAAACCCTACATGATTAAAGATTCAATTTACTATTATATTTATTGGAGTAAATTTAACATTTTTCCCACAACATTTCTTAGGATTAGCAGGAATACCACGACGATATTCTGATTTTCCAGATAGTTACTTAGCATGAAATATTGTTTCATCATTAGGTAGAACAATTTCATTATTTGGAATTGTATTCTTTTTATTTATTATTTGAGAAAGTATAATTTCTCAACGAACACCTTCATTCCCTATACAATTATCATCATCAATTGAATGATATCATACTCTTCCACCTGCAGAACATACATATGCAGAACTTCCATTATTATCATCTAATTTCTAATATGGCAGATTAGTGCAATGAATTTAAGCTTCATATATAAAGAATTTTATCTTTTGTTAGAATACTAATGGCAACCTGAGCAAATTTAGGATTACAAAATAGTTCTTCTCCATTAATAGAACAATTAAATTTTTTTCATGATCATACAGTTTTAATTTTAATTATAATTACAGTAATAATTACTTATGTAATAGGTATATTATTTTTCAATAAATTTACAAATCGATATTTATTACATGGACAAACTATTGAAATCATTTGAACAATTCTTCCTACAATTATTTTAATATTTATTGCTTTTCCATCACTTCGGTTATTATATTTATTAGATGAAATTAATTCTCCTTTAATTACTTTAAAGGCTATTGGACATCAATGATACTGAAGTTATGAATATTCTAATTTTATAAATTTAGAATTTGATTCATATATAATTCCAACAAATGAATTAGATTTAAATGGATTCCGATTATTAGATGTTGATAATCGAATTATTTTACCATTAAATAATCAAATTCGAATTTTAGTAACTGCTACTGATGTTCTTCACTCATGAACAGTTCCTTCTTTAGGAGTAAAAATTGATGCTACTCCAGGCCGATTAAATCAAACTAATTTTCTAATTAATCAATCTGGTCTTTTTTTTGGGCAATGTTCTGAAATCTGTGGAGCTAATCATAGTTTTATACCTATTGTTATTGAAAGAATTCCAATAAATTATTTTATTAAATGAGTTTCTTCTCAATTAAATTCATTAGATGACTGAAAGCAAGTACTGGTCTCTTAAACCATTATATAGTAAATTAGCACTTACTTCTAATGATATAATAAATAAAAAATTAGTTTAGCCCAAAACATTAGTATGTCAAACTGAAAACATTAGACTTTCTAATATTTTTTAATTCCACAAATAGCCCCTATTAGATGATTAACTTTATTTTTAGTCTTTTCTATTACATTAGTAGTTTTTAATGTTAAAAATTACTTTTGTGTTTCATATTCATCAAATCAAACAGCCCAAAATATTAATATTAAATCTTTTAAAATAAATTGAAAATGATAACAAATTTATTCTCTGTATTTGATCCTTCAACAACTATTTTTAATTTATCCTTAAATTGACTAAGTACTTTTTTAGGTCTATTAATTATTCCAACATCATACTGACTAATACCAAATCGATTCCAAGTTATTTGAAATAATATTTTAATTACACTACATAAAGAATTTAAAACATTATTAGGTCCTAATGGACATAACGGAAGTACTTTAATATTTATTTCATTATTTTCTTTAATTATGTTTAATAATTTTTTAGGGTTATTCCCTTATATTTTTACTAGAACTAGTCATTTAACTTTAACTTTAAGTTTAGCTTTCCCATTATGATTAAGTTTTATATTATATGGATGAATTTCTCATACACAACATATATTTGCTCATTTAGTCCCTCAAGGAACTCCTCCTGTTTTAATACCTTTTATAGTATGTATTGAAACTATTAGTAACGTAATTCGACCAGGAACATTAGCTGTTCGATTAACTGCTAATATAATTGCTGGACATTTATTAATAACATTATTAGGTAATACTGGACCAATATCAACATCTTATATCATCCTTTCATTAATTTTAGTAACTCAAATTGCTCTTTTAGTATTAGAATCTGCTGTTGCGAGGCTTGAGTCTTATGTTTTTGCAGTATTAAGAACTCTTTATTCTAGTGAAGTAAATTAATTTATGTCAACACATGCAAATCACCCATTTCACTTAGTAGATTATAGCCCTTGACCTTTAACAGGAGCTATCGGAGCTATAACAACAGTTACAGGCCTTGTCCAATGATTTCATCAATATGATAATACTTTATTTTTATTGGGTAATATCATTACTATATTAACTATATATCAATGATGACGAGATATTTCTCGAGAAGGAACTTTTCAAGGACTTCACACTATTCCCGTAACATTAGGATTACGATGAGGAATAATTTTATTTATTATTTCTGAAGTTTTTTTCTTTATTTCCTTCTTTTGAGCTTTTTTCCATAGTAGCTTATCCCCAACAATCGAATTAGGAATAGTTTGACCTCCAATTGGAATTGAACCTTTTAATCCTTTTCAAATTCCTCTTTTAAATACAGCTATTTTATTAGCTTCCGGAGTTACAGTAACCTGAGCTCATCATAGTTTAATAGAAAATAATCACACTCAAACAATTCAAAGATTATTTTTTACTGTTCTTTTAGGAATTTATTTTTCAATTCTTCAAGCTTATGAATATATTGAAGCTCCTTTTACAATTGCTGATAATGTTTATGGGTCTACATTTTTTGTAGCAACAGGATTCCATGGACTACACGTATTAATTGGAACTTCTTTTCTATTAATTTGTTTATTTCGACATATAAATTGTCATTTTTCTAGAAGTCATCATTTTGGATTTGAAGCAGCTGCTTGATATTGACATTTTGTTGATGTAGTTTGACTATTCTTATATATTTCAATTTATTGATGAGGTAATTAATTTATAAAGTATATAATTGTATATGTGACTTCCAATCACAAGGACTAAATAATTTTAGTATAAATAATTATTATATTATTCCTTATAAGAATTATTATTTTTACTATTACAATTATTGTAATATTATTAGCTACTTTTTTATCAAAAAAAACTATTATTGATCGAGAAAAGAGTTCTCCATTTGAATGTGGATTTGATCCTATAAATTATTCTCGTTTACCTTTTTCTCTTCGATTTTTTTTAATTGCTATTATTTTTTTAATTTTTGATGTAGAAATTGCTTTAATTTTACCAATAATCCTTATTATTAAATCATCAAATTTATTAAATTGATCTATTACTAGATTATTTTTTATTTTTATTTTATTAATTGGTTTATATCATGAATGAAATCAAGGAGCTTTAGAATGAAATAACTAAATATGAAGCGATATATTGCAATTAGTTTCGACCTAATCTTAGGTGAAATTCACCCATATTTTGGGATAATAGTTAACTATAACATTTAATTTGCATTTAAAAAGTATTGATTTTATCAATTTATCTTATTAATTGAAACCAAAAAGAGGTATATTACTGTTAATAATATCATTGAATATTTATATTCCAATTAAATTAGAAATATAAATGGAATTAAACCATTAAAGATAAAAGTTAGCAGCTTTTTCTTGATCAACATATTTCTATTTATATAGTTTAATTAAAACATTACATTTTCACTGTAAAAATAAAAATTTATTTTTTATAAATATTTAAAAATTACAATAATTTCCCTAACATCTTCAGTGTCATGCTCTAAATATAAGCTATTTAAATTTAAATTAAAAATATACTCATTAAAACTAAAACAATTACTCATAATAAATAACTTAATAAATAAATTTTTAAATTATTATTTTGAAATTCTTGAATATATAAAGAATAATTCTTTAATTGATTATATAATATTTGACCTCCAAAAAATTCACTTCATCCTTGATCAAAACTTTTATATCTATATAATCCTAAATTTATTGAAAACTTAATTACACCTAATGTAGAAATAACTGGTATAAATCATATTCCTCCTGCAAATCTACTTAAACCATAGTTTATTAAAGATTTATTATAAAAAAATAAAGAAATATTTCTTATTAAATAACCAGATACACCCCCTAAGATACAAACAATTAAAGTTAATATTTTTATATCAAAAGGTAAACAAATTATATCGGGATTAAAAAATATTAATCAATTTAACATTCTTCCTCCAATAATAGCTATTACTATTAAAAAAAAAATTCTAAAACTTATTGTTCAACCCTTATCATTTAATATATTTAAAGAAGTTATATTAAAATCCCCAGTCATTGAATAATAAACTAATCGGAAAGAATAACATACTGTCAAGCCAGTAGAAAAAAAAAAAAGAAAAAAAGAAAAAAAGTTAATATATGACAACATAACTACTTCTAAAATTAAATCCTTTGAATAAAACCCTGCTAAAAAAGGTATACCACATAAAGCTAAATTAGCAATATTAAAACAACTACAAGTTAAAGGTATTCTTATACTTAATCTTCCTATAAAACGTACGCTCTGAGGATTTTTTGTATTATGAATAATTACTCCAGCACATATAAATAATAAAGCCTTAAAGAGTGCATGTGTTAATAAATGAAAAAAAGCTAACTTATAATAACCAATAGATAAAATACTTATTATTAAACCTAATTGACTTAAAGTAGATAAAGCAATAATTTTTTTTAAATCAAACTCAAAATTAGCCCCTAATCCAGCTATAAATATTGTTAATCCAGAAACTAATAATAAAAATTGTCCTAACTTAGAATTATCTAATAAAATATTAAATCGAATTAATAAATAAACTCCAGCAGTTACTAATGTAGAAGAATGTACTAAAGCAGAAACAGGAGTCGGTGCTGCCATAGCTGCAGGTAATCAAGAAGAAAAAGGAATTTGAGCACTTTTAGTCATTGCAGCTAATATTACTAATCCTCCAATAACTATTATTTCAAAATTATTTTTTATTATATCTAAATAAAAAATATAATTTCAACTTCCATAATTTAATATTCAAGCAATAGCTAATAATAAAGCAACATCCCCGATTCGATTAGATAAAGCTGTTAATATACCAGCATTATAAGATTTTACATTTTGAAAATAAATTACTAAACAATAAGAAACTAATCCTAACCCATCTCATCCTAATAAAATTCTAATTAAATTAGGACTAATAATTAATATTATTATTGACATAACAAATATTAATACTAATAAAATAAACCGATTTACATTATAATCTTCTCCTATATATTGGTCTCTATAAAAAATTACTAAAGAAGAAATTAATAAAACAAAAGATATAAATATTAAACTTATTCAATCAAATAAAAAAGTTATTACAATAGATATTGAATGTAAAGAAACAATTTCTCATTCAATAAAATATACTAAATCTATTAATAAAAACTTTAATCTTAAAATAAATAAAGTAAATCTAATAAAAATTAAAATATAAAAACTATTTTTACAATAATTAACTAAATAATTCACGATCTAAAATGAAAAATTTCATATCATTGACACCACAAATCAATATTTTTATTAAACTATTTAAATTAAATTCATAATATACAAAAATTTCTCTTTATAATTAATAAATTTAAAGGTATTCAATGTAATATTAATAATAAATATTCTCGTCTTACACCAGAAGAAAAAAAATATGTTCCTGAATACACCTTTCCATGTTGTCTATAAGCAAATAAATATAAAGTATAAGCTGCTCTAAAGAAAGATAATAAAGCCAAACTAATTATAGTTAATCAAGATCAACTAACAATTCTATTTAATAAAGAGATTTCTCCTAATAAGTTTAAAGTAGGAGGAGCAGCTATATTCCCTGAACATAATAAAAATCATCATAAAGCTATTCTTGGTATAAAGTTTAATATTCCCTTATTAATTAATAAACTTCGTCTTCCTATTCGTTCATAAGAAATATTAGCTAAACAAAATAACCCAGAAGAACATAATCCATGAGCTAATATTAAAGTATAAGACCCTCTTAATCCTCAATAAGTTATTGTTAATAACCCTCTTAAAACAATTCCCATATGAGCAACAGAAGAATAAGCAATTAAAGCCTTTAAATCTATTTGTCGTAAACAAATTAAACTAACTAATACCCCCCCAATTAAACTAATTCTAATTCAAATAAAATTAAATTTTATACCTATAATTTGTAATAAAGAGAAAACCCGTAATAATCCATATCCTCCTAATTTTAATAAAATACCAGCTAAAATTATTGACCCTGAAACAGGAGCTTCTACATGAGCCTTAGGTAATCATAAATGAACTAAAAATATTGGTATTTTTACTAAAAAAGCAAATACTATACATAAATATAAAAATTCTAAATTATACAACTTACAATAATTTAAAAGAATAATATTTATAGTAAAATCATTATTTTTAATATAAAAAATACCAATTAATAAAGGTAAAGAAGCTAATAAAGTATAAAACAATAAATAAACTCCAGCTTGTAAACGTTCAGGCTGATACCCTCATCCTAAAATTAAAAATAAAGTAGGAATTAAACTACTTTCAAAAAATAAATAAAACATAAATAAACTTATTGAACTAAAAGTCAAAATTAATATTAATAATAAAAATAAAATTATAAATAAAAATAAATTTGTATAATTATTTAATCGTACAACTCTTTCTCTTGCTATTAACATTAAAGCACAAATTCAAAAACTTAATAAAATTAATCCATAAGAAACTATATCTATTCCAAAATAATATGAGATATTACAAAAATAATATATTGAACTAATTTTAATTATAAATAAAAAGGCCCCTAAAAAAAGCAAATTTTGAACCATTCAATAAATATTTTTATAAAATATAAAAACATTCATAAACAAAATTATAAAAATAAACTTTAACATTGTAAAATAGAAAAACTTTGAAAATAATCATTACCATGAGTACGAATTATAGATACCAAAATTGATAAACCTAAAACTCCTTCACAAACACAAAAAGTTAAAAAAAACATTCTAAAGTACCCTTCATAATTTATAAAATTTAATATAAAAAATAATAATATAAATAATATTAAAACTATAAATTCTAAACTTAATAAAGTACACAATAAATGTTTTCGGGTTGAAATAAAAACAATACATCCAAATATAAATATAACAATTATAAAATAATATAATAAAAAATTTGACATTAATTGTTTTAATAGTTTAACAAAAACATTAGTCTTGTAAACTAAAAATAAAAATTATTTTTTTAAAACTTCAAGAAAAAAGAAATCTCTTTGTCACTAACTTCCAAAGTTAATATTTTAAATAAACTATTTCTTGATATTATAATAATTATATTCTTATGTTTTATTACTAGTTTTATTTTTATACAAATAAAACACCCTTTAGCTATAGGATTAATATTATTAATTCAAACCTTTTTAACATGTTTAATAACAGGAATCTATGCAAAAACTTTTTGATTTTCTTATGTTTTATTTTTAATTTTTATAGGAGGAATATTAGTTTTATTTATTTATGTTACTTCTTTATCTTCAAATGAAATATTTTCAATATCATTTAAACTAAGTTTTATTTCAATTATAATAATTTTTCTATTTATTATAATTTCATACTTTTTTGATAATTCAATAATAGAAAATTTTATTAAAAATAATGATAGAATTCAATTATTTAACCAAAATAATTTATTTTATGAAAATTTTTTATCCTTAAATAAAATATACAACTTTCCAACTAATTTAATTACTTTATTATTAATTAATTATTTATTTTTAACTTTATTAGTAACTGTAAAAATTACTAAAAAAAATTATGGGCCACTTCGACCTATAAACTAATGAATAAACCATTACGAAAAAGACACCCTTTAATTAGAATTGCTAATAACGCTTTAGTAGATTTACCAGCTCCATCAAATATTTCAGCTTGATGAAATTTTGGATCATTACTTGGACTTTGCTTAGTAATCCAAATTTTAACAGGATTATTCTTAGCAATACACTATACTGCTGATATTGAAACAGCTTTTAATAGAGTAAATCACATTTATCGTGATGTTAATAATGGTTGATTCCTACGAATTTGTCATGCTAATGGAGCTTCTTTTTTTTTCGCTTGTTTATTTATTCACGTAGGACGAGGAGTTTATTATAATTCATACTTATATATTCCAACATGAATAATTGGAGTAATTATTTTATTTATAGTAATAGCAACAGGATTTTTAGGATATGTTCTACCTTGAGGGCAAATATCATTCTGAGGAGCCACAGTAATTACTAATCTTTTATCCGCTGTACCTTATTTAGGTACAGATTTAGTTCAATGAATTTGAGGAGGATTCGCTGTTGATAATGCTACTTTAACTCGATTCTTTACATTTCATTTTATTCTCCCTTTCATTGTATTAGCTTTAACTATAATTCATCTATTATTTTTACA
The DNA here is from genome assembly GCF_015732765.1 of Culex quinquefasciatus. Lineage (NCBI taxonomy): Eukaryota > Metazoa > Arthropoda > Insecta > Diptera > Culicidae > Culex > Culex quinquefasciatus. The sequence continues at coordinate 11,036 of NC_014574.1, forward strand.
CCAAACAGGATCAAATAATCCATTAGGGTTAAATTCAAATGTAGATAAAATTCCCTTTCATCCTTATTTTGTTTACAAGGATATTGTTGGATTTATCATTTTTATATGAATTTTAATTGGATTTATTTGAAAATTCAATTACTTACTAATAGACCCAGAAAATTTTATTCCAGCTAACCCATTAGTTACTCCTGTCCATATTCAACCAGAATGATATTTTTTATTTGCTTATGCAATTTTACGTTCTATTCCAAATAAATTAGGAGGAGTAATTGCATTAGTTTTATCTATTGCAATTTTAATAATTCTCCCATTTACTCATACTAGTAAATTCCGAGGATTACAATTCTATCCTTTAAATCAAATTTTATTTTGAAATATAGTAATTGTGGCTTCCCTTTTAACTTGAATTGGAGCTCGCCCTGTTGAAGATCCTTATGTTTTAACAGGACAAATTCTAACAGTATTATATTTTTCTTATTTTATTATTAATCCTTTAATATCAAAATATTGAGATAAATTATTAAATTAATTAATAAGCTTTTATAGCATATGTCTTGAAAACATAAGAAAGTACGGTTGGACTCTATTATTTATTTTATACTAAAAATTATTCATTAAAATAATATAGATAAAATAAAAATTTTTACCCCAATAAAAAAAAATAAATAATTTAAAGACATCGGTAAAAAACTCTTTCAAGCTAAATACATTAATTTATCATACCGAAACCGAGGTAAAGTCCCTCGAACCCAAATAAAAAAAAAAGAAATAATAGTTAATTTAAAAAAAAATAAAATTCTATAAATATCTCTACCTAAAAAAATTACTCTAAATAACATACTTATAAATAAAATACTAGAATATTCAGCTAAAAAAATTAAAGCAAATCCCCCTCTTCTATATTCTACATTAAATCCTGAAACTAACTCAGACTCCCCTTCAGCAAAATCAAAAGGGGTACGATTAGTTTCAGCTAAACAAGATGCAAATCAAACGAGACCTAAAGGAAAACAAAATACAATAAATCATATATATTTCTGATATATAAAAAAATTCAAAAAATTATAATTTCCAATTAAAAAAATAAATCTCAATAAAATTAAAGCCAATCTAACTTCATAAGAAATAGTTTGTGCAACAGCCCGTAATCCTCCTAATAAAGCATAATTAGAATTAGAAGATCACCCCGCCACTATTACGGTATAAACTCCTAATCTAGTAATACATAAAAAAAATAAAACTCCTAAATTAAAAGAATACAATTTAATTAAATAAGGCATACTTATTCAAATTAATAAAGACAAAAATAAAGAAAAAATAGGAGAAAAATAATAAAAAATATAATTAGATAATAAAGGATAAGTTTGTTCCTTAGTAAATAACTTTACAGCATCACTAAAAGGTTGTAATAACCCTATAAATCCTACTTTATTAGGTCCTTTACGAATTTGAATATATCCTAAAACTTTCCGCTCTAATAAAGTTAAAAAAGCTACCCCTACTATTACACAAATTACCAATAATAAACTTCCAATCAATGATAATAAATAATCTATATAAAACAATACTATTTATAATTAATTAAATTATATAAATAAATTCTAAATTTATTGCACTAATCTGCCAAAATAGTTATCTAATATTAATATTAATCATATTATTAAAATCTATATTTCTTATATTAGGTCCTTTCGTACTATAACATAATAATTAATTAAGGATAGAAACCAACCTGGCTTACGCCGGTTTGAACTCAGATCATGTAAGAATTCAAAGGTCGAACAGACCTAAACTTTAAACTTCTACACCTAAAAATAACTCTTAATCCAACATCGAGGTCGCAATCTTTTTTGTCGATATGAACTCTAAAAAAAAATTACGCTGTTATCCCTAAGGTAACTTAAATTTTTAATCAATAAAACTGGATCATTTATTCATATATTTATGTTAATAAATTTTAAAAGTTTTTTAAATTTTAATATCACCCCAATAAAATTTTTTATTAAATTATAAATTTTAAAATTCTTTTTAATTTATAAATAACAAAAATAAAGATCTATAGGGTCTTCTCGTCCTTTAATTTTATTTTAACTTTTTAATTAAAAAATAAAATTCTATATAATTTTAAAAAAGACAGTATATATCTCATTCAACCATTCATACAAGCCTCCAATTAAAAGACTAGTGATTATGCTACCTTCGCACAGTCAAAATACTGCGGCCCTTTAATTTATATCAGTGGGCAGGTTAGACTTTAAATTTAATTCAAAAAGACATGTTTTTGATAAACAGGTGAATATATATTTTGCCGAATTCCTTATTTAAACCTTTCATAAATAATTATTTATAAAAATTTTATATACTAATTTTATCATAATTTATAAATTTTTATTATTAAAATTTATATTTTAATAAATAATTTAATTTTATAATAAATAATTAAATTTTTAAAATAAATTATAACAAATTTATTAATAATAGCTATTTTTAAGCTTATATTTATTAAATAATTAATTTAAAATTTAAAAATTTATTTTAAAGCTAATCCCTTAAAATATTAATCTTATAAATTAAATTATTTATATTAATTAAATAATTTACATTTATAAGTCTAAATTAAATTTATTTCTTAAAAAACTAGATATATTTTAAAACGATTAACATTTCATTTCTAATTATATATTAAAAATAATTATTCCACAGTAACTTTTATATATAATTAAATCTTTAAAATTCGAGAAAAATTAATATAATAATTTTTTATTTAATAAACCCTGATACACAAGGTACAATAAATTAAATTTTCTTTTAAAATAAAAATTTTTCAAATTATTTCAATTTTCTTTTACAATACAAATAAACTATAATTAAAATTATTTTTTCTTTATAAAATACTAAAACTTAAAATTTTAAAATTATTTTTATTAAATAAATTAAATAAATAAATAAAATTAATAAATAAAATCTAATCAATTTAAATTGATTTGCACAAATTTCTTTTCAATGTAAATGAAATACTTTACTAATTAAGCTTTAAATTGTCTTTCTAGATACACTTTCCAGTACATCTACTATGTTACAACTTATCTTATTTTAAAAATAAGAACGATGGGCGATATGTGCATATTTTAGAGCTAAAATCATATAAATAATCTATTTTATATTACTTTCAAATCCACTTTCAAATCTTTATTTCAAAAAATTATCCATATTAAATAAATTTATTGTAATCCATCTCTACTTAAACATAAACTGCACCTTGACCTGACATATTATTTTATTAAATATTAAGAAAATTTTATCTTATAATATATTCTGATGACGGCGATATACAAATTAAACAAATTTAAGTAAGGTTCAATGTGGACTATCAATTACAGGACAGATTCCTCTGAATAGACTAAAATACCGCCAAATTTTTTAAATTTTAAGAATATAACTAATACTACTTTAGTATGCTCATATTTATTTTTAATAATAGGGTATCTAATCCTAGTTTATTATAAAAAGTTTATAGCTTAAATTATTTTTTAAATTAATAATAAATAAATTTAAAAATTTCACCTAATAAATTTATATTTATATTAAAATTTGATTAATTTAACTAATACTAAAAATTTTTATTTGTATTATTTGTATAACCGCGGTAGCTGGCACAAATTTTACCAATACTATATATTATTACTAATACAAAATTTCTTTTTTATATTAATATTGATCACTGCGAATAAATAAACTAAATAATTTTTTAAAAATTAAATAAATTCACACAAAAATTTACATGTAAAATAAAATAATAATAAAAATATTAACCAAAATAAAATAATATATTTTATAATATAATAAACATTAGTAATTAATTTAAAATTTAAGTAAAATAATGTATAAACAAATAAATAAATAATTAATAAAATAAAAATATAAAATATTAAATTTCAATAAAAAATAGTGTAAGCCTTCCCATTGCTCAAAAAAAAACCCCTAATTTTTTTTTGTATATAATATTTATAAATATAATCCCCATTTTATTATTTACAATATTATTATATCTTTTAATTATTTAATATATTTATAATAATTTATTATATAATAATTATCAATTATTTATATATATATATACTAATATTACATTAAATTTAAATTATTTTTTAAACAATAATATTTAGTAGACCCTATTCTTTTTTTTTTTTTTTTTTATTATATAAAATTTTATTTTTTATATATCTATTTATCTATATATATATATATATTATAAATTTTTATATATATACCCTATTTATATATAACTATCAGTATTTTATAGTAAATATTAATATACTAATAATTTTTTTTTTAAGTTACACTTAAGACCCTTAGGCTTATAGATACCTCACTATTGTTTATATTAGTTCCTTAATTAATCTTTTTTTTTCATTTATAGTTAATATTATATATTTATATATATATAGATATATTATTAAATTTATATATTAATAAATGTTTATATATTATATAAATATTTATATTATAATGGTTTTTTTTTTGGACCATTTCTTTTAAAATGACATAA